>NC_042981.1:12471308-12513808 GCF_901001165.1 Salmo trutta | reverse complement strand
GAGGGAGAGGAGGAGGAGGAGTGGTGGAGGGAGATGAGGAGGAGGAGTGGTGGAGGGAGAGGAGGACGTGGAGGAGTGGTGGAGGGAGGAGAGGAGGAGGAGTGGTGGATGGAGAGGAGGAGTGGTGGAGGGAGAGATATGGAAGGATCAGTATGGACCTCACACACAGGCAGGATGTCAGGAAGAGGGAAACTGTAAGGTGATAATAATTAACAATGATTTTATATACATCTTTATTCAAAGCACCATTACCAATAAATGTTGAAAGGTAAATGAGCATGTCAAGATTGTAAAGTGCAGTAGTTGAAAGTGTTACTCAGATACACTGTCACAGAGAGCCTTGTGAAGTATTATAACTGACAACAACTTCAAACCAAAACATCACAACACCATTCATCCACGCAGACCTATGAGAAGCTGTTCTAAATGTACTATAAAAACAAATCTCAATGGAAAAAGTCCTGTAACATACAGTACCAGTCAAAAGTTGACATACCTACTCATTCAAGAGTTTTTCTTATTTTTACTATTTTCTACATTGTAGAATGATAGTGAAGACATCAACATTATGAAATAACACATTGAATCATGTAGTTACCAAAAAAAGTTAAACTAATCAAAATATATTTTATATTGAGATTCGTTTAAAGTAGCAACCCTTTCCCTTAATGGCAGCTTTGCACACTTGGCATTCTCTCAAACAGCTTCATGAGGTAGCCACCTGGAATGCATTTCAATTAACCGGTGTGCCTTGTTAAAAGTTCATTGCTGGAATTTCTTTACTTTTTAACCTGTTTAGGATAGGGGGCAGTATTTTCACGGGCGGAATAAAAAACGTACCCGATTTAATCTGGTTATTACTCCTGCCCAGAAACCTAGAATATGCATATAATTAGTAGATGTGGATAGAAAACACCCTAAAGTTTCTAAAACTGTTTGAATGGTGTCTGTGAGTATAACAGAACTCATATGGCAGGCCCAAAACCTGAGAAGATTCCATACAGGAAGTGCCCTCTCTGACCATTTCTTGTCCTTCTATAGCCTCTTTATGGAAATAGAGGATCTCTGCTGTAACGTGACATTTTTCTAAGGCTCCCATAGGCTCTCAGAAGGCGCCAGAACGGGGAATGATGACTCTGCAGTCCCTGGGCGAAAAACAGTAGGGCATTTGGAAAGTGGTCATTCTGAGAACAATGACACGGGCGTGCGCTATGTGAAGACTCATTTTCTATTTTCAGTCTTTGAACGAAAACAAGGTCTCCCGGTCGGAATATTATCGCTATTTTACTGAGAAAAAATCGCATAAAAATTGATTTTAAACAGCGTTTGACATGCTTCGAAGTACGGTAATGGAATATTTTGACATTTTTGTCACGATATGCGCCGGCGCGTCACCCTTTGGATAGTGTCTTGACCGCAAGAACAAAACGCAGCTATTTGGATATAACTATGCATTATTTGGAACCAAAGCAACATTGGGTGTTGAAGTAGAAGTCCTGGGAGTGCATTCTAATGAAGAACAGCAAAGGTAATCCAATTTTTCTTAAAGTAAATCTGAGTTGGTGAGTGCCAAACTTGGTGGGTGTCAAATAGCTAGCCATGATGGCCGGCTATCTACTCAGAATATTGCAAAATGTGCTTTCACCGAAAAGCTATTTTAAATCGGACACCGCGATTGCATAAAGGAGTTCTGTATCTATAATTCTTAACATAATTGTTATGCTTTTTGTGAACGTTTATCGTAGTAATTCAGTAAATTCACTGGACGTTTTCGGTGGGTATGCTAGTTCTGAACGTCACATGCTAATGTAAAAAGCTGTTTTTTGATATAAATATGAACTTGATTGAACAAAACATGCATGTATTGTATAACATAATGTCCTAGGAGTGTCATCTGATAAAGATCATCAAAGGTTAGTGCTGCATTTAGCTGTGGTTTTGGTTTTTGTGACATTATATGCTAGCTTGAAAAATGGGTGTGTGATTATTTCTGGCTGGGTACTCTCCTGACATAATCTAATGTTTGCTTTCGTTTGTAAAGCCTTTTTGAATCAGACAATGTGGTTAGATAAAGGAGAGTCTTGTCTTTAAAATGGGGTTAAAATAGTCATATGTTTGAAAAATTTTAGTTTTGGGATTTTTGAGGAGTTTGTAATTCGCGCCACGCTCTATCATTGGATATTGGCGAGGCGTTCGGCTAGCGGAAATCTAGATGTAAGAAGTTTTAATGCATTTGAGCCAATCCGTTGTGTTGTGACAAGGGTAGAGGTGGTATACAGAAGATAGCCCTATTTGGTAAAAGACCAAGTCATATTATGGCAAGAACATTTCAAACAAGCAACGAGAAATGACAGTCCATCATTACTTTAAGGCATGAAGGTCAGTCAATCCGGAAAATTTCAAGAACTTTTAAGTTTCTTCAAGTGCATTTGTAAAAATAAATAAATTCTTCACAGAGTTCTCAAGTAACAGAACATCTCAACATCAACTGTTCAGAGGAGAACAGTGTGAATTAGGCCTTCATGGTCGAATTACTGCAAAGAAACTACTACTAAAGGATACCAATAAGAAGAAGAGATTTTGCTTGGGCCAAAGAAGAACACGAGCAATGGACATTAGACGGTGGAAATCTGTCCTTTGAGTCCAAATTTGAGATTTTTGGTTCCAACTGACGTGTCTTTGTGAGACGCAAGAGTAGGAGAAACATATGATCTCCACATGTGTGATTCCCACCGTGAAGCATGGAGGAGGAGGATGGGTGGGGGTGCTTTGCTGGTGTGACACTGTCAGAGATTTACTTAGAACTCAAAGCATACTTAACCAGCATGGCTACCACAGCTTCTGCAGCTATACGCCATATCATCTGGTTTGCGCTTAGTGGGACTATAATTTGTTTTTCAACAGGACAATGAGCCAACACACCTCCAGGCTGTGTAAGGGCTATTTGACCAAGGAGAGTGATGGAGTGCTGCATCAGATGACCTGGTCTCCACAATCCCCCCGACCTCAACCAATGAGATGGTTGGGATGAGTTGGACTGCAGAATTAAGGAAAAGCAGCCAACAAGTGCTCAGCATATGTGGGAACTGTTGGATGAAAAGCATTCCTCATGAAGCTGGTTGAGAGAATGCCAAGAGTGTGCAAAGATGTCATCAAGGAAAAGTGTGGCTACTTCGAAGAATCTCAAATATAAAATATATTTTGATTTGTTTAACACTAGTTTGGTTCCTACTTGATTCCATATGTGTTATTTCATATTTTTGATGACTTCACTATTATTCTACAATGTAGAAAATAGTAAAAATAAAGAAAAACCCTTGAATGAGTACGTGTGTCCACATTTTTTTACTGGTACTATACATCCTAGGAACGTATACCATTTAGGTTTTAAAACCCTTCCTGCTAATAGTCCCCTCTACTCCCTCATCCCTCCCCAGGCTCCAGTTTTAGCATGACATATCCCCCAACTGTCACAGTGGAGTGTTTGTGTCTCTGCCATGAATGTTGTGTGTGTGTGTGGTGTGTGTGTGTGTGTGTGTGTGTGTGTGTGTGTGTGTGTGTGTGTGTGTGTGTGTGTGTGTGTGTGAGTGAGTGCCTGTGTGTGTGTGTGTGTGTGTGTGTGTGTGTGTGCGTGAGTGAGTGACTGTGTGTGTGTGTGTGTGTGTGGTGTATGTGTGCGTGTGTGGAATGGCGGGTGAAGGTTAACCCACTAAGATAGCTCTATTTTGGTGCAGCATGCCTATTTATCACCCCTCTCCCCCCTCTCTGTCTCTACTGGGGAACATGATGAATGATAGGCTAAAACCCAAACCACTCTCGCTGGACCTGTCGAATACATGCCCAGGTCTCCCTCCACCTCCTCTCTGTATCAGTCCCGTGTAGGGTGATGTTATCAGACATGACACTGGCTCCACCCACTGACCACAGCACCGAGGATCTCCTTATCATCTAACACACAACCTGAGCTAGCTCCCACAGAGCAGGCATGTCCTTACGCTATGTGACGTCACAGACACACACTCACAGCCACTAGACTAGGCCTAACTGGATATGATATCCAGAACGTCAATTTCTTCTGGGACAAACTGACAAGTCTTCATGGCATGGAGCGTGGAGCGCGGAGCGTGGAGCACGGAGCGTGGAGCGTGGAGCGCTTACGTGGAGCGTGGAGCGCTTAGCGTGGAGCGTGGAGTGCTTAGCGTGGAGCGTGGATGAGCGCTTAGCGTGGAGCGTGGAGCGTGGAGCATGGAGCGCTTAGCGTGGAGCGTGGAGCGCGGAGCGTGGAGCATGACATGCTCTAAGAATCTTAGTGGTGACTAATATCAATGCAGACGCCGACTAACTGACAGGCTGAATCCATGGGCCCACATTCCTCTCTAGACAACCACAGCTACAGTAGTGTAGGGTCATTAAACAGGACACATATTTCTGACCTTTTATTTGTTATTATTTTATTTTACCTTCATTTAACTAGGCAAGTCAGAACAAATTCTTATTTACAATGAGGGCCTACCCCGGCCCAACCCTAACCCCGACGACGCTGGGCCAATTCCGCGCCGTCCTATGGGACTCCCAATCACGGCCAGTTGTCATACAGCCTGGAATTAAACCAGGGTCTGTAGTGACGCCTCTAGCACTGAGATGCAGTAGACCGTCCTAGTGGATGTGAGTGTCTGTCTACCTTGTGCTGCTCTTCACATCTGATTCAGCAGTGATGTCTTCATTCAGCATTCAACTCAAACCTTGCCAAGGAATACCAAGATACACAGACGTAAATCTGAATACATTTAACAAAAATATCATACCTCCCTTTGTATGAAATATACTGCTCAAAAAATTAAAGGGAACACTTAAACAACACATCCTAGATCTGAATGAAAGAAATAATCTTATTAAATACTTTTTTCTTTACATAGTTGAATGTGCTGACAACAAAATCCACACAAAAATAATCAATGGAAATCCAATTTATCAACCCATGGAGGTCTGGATTTGGAGTCACACTCAAAATTAAAGTGGAAAACCACACTACAGGCTGATCCAACTTTGATGTAATGTCCTTAAAACAAGTCAAAATGAGGCTCAGTAGTGTGTGTGGCCTCCACGTGCCTGTATGACCTCCCTACAACGCCTGGGCATGCTCCTGATGAGGTGGCGGATGGTCTCCTGAGGGATCTCCTCCCAGACCTGGACTAAAGCATCCGCCAACTCCTGGACAGTCTGTGGTGCAACGTGGCGTTGGTGGATGGAGCGAGACATGATTGTCCCAGATGTGCTCAATTGGATTCAGGTCTGGGGAACGGGCGGGCCAGTCCATAGCATCAATGCCTTCCTCTTGCAGGAACTGCTGACACACTCCAGCCACATGAGGTCTAGCATTGTCTTGCATTAGGAGGAACCCAGGACCAACCGCACCAGCATATGATCTCACAAGGGGTCTGAGGATCTCATCTCGGGTACCTAATTGTACCTCTGGCGAGCACATGGAGGGCTGTGCGGCCCCACCAAAGAAATGCCACCCCACACCATGACTGACCCACCACCAAACCGGTCATGCTGGAGGATGTTGCAGGCAGCAGAACATTCTCCACAGCGTCTCCAGACTCTGTCACGTCTGTCACGTGCTCAGTGTGAACCTGCTTTCATCTGTGAAGAGCACAGGGTGCCCGAGTGGCGAATTTGCAATCTTGGTGTTCTCTGGCAAATGCCAAACGTCCTGCACGGTGTTGCAGCACAACCCCCACCTGTGTACGGGTTGTAAGCACAACCCCCCACCTGTGGACGTCGGGCCCTCATACCACCCTCATGGAGTCTGTTTCTGACCGTTTGAGCAGACACATGCACATTTGTGGCCTGCTGGAGGTCATTTTGCAGGGCTCTGGCAGTGCTTCTCCTGCTCCTCCTTGCACAAAGGCGGAGGGGTAGCGGTCCTGCTGCTGGGTTGTTGCCCTCCTACGGCCTCCTCCACGTCTCTTGATGTACTGGCCTGTCTCCTGGTAGCGCCTCCATGCTCTGGACACTACGCTGACAGACACAGCAAACCTTCTTGCCACAGCTCGCATTGATGTGCCATCCTGGATGAGCTGCACTACCTGAGCCACTGTGTGGGTTGTAGACTCCGTCTCATGCTACCACTAGAGTGAAAGCACCGCCAGCATTCAAAAGTGACCAAAACATCTGCCAGGAAGCATAGGAATTGAGAAGTGGTCTGTGGTCCCCACCTGCAGAACCACTCCTTTATTGGGGGTGTCTTGCTAATTGCCTATAATTTCCACCTGTTGTCTATTCCATTTGCACAACAGCATGTGAAATGTATTGTCAATCAGTGTTGCTTCCTAAGTGGACAGTTTGATTTCACAGAAGTGTGATTGACTTGGAGTTACATTGTGTGTTTAAGTGTTCCCTTTATTTTTTTGAGCAGTGTATAAAGGCCAACACAAAAGGTAATATATCTCTAGGTAAACACAAAACAACTGAGCAGAGGAACCATGGCAAACTATCTGAGAACACAGCCAGCCGATGTTCCATCTGTAACTATTCCTTAAAACACCTGTCAGTGTTTCTGTCAGTGTCACCCTCAGACAAATGGGTGTGCAATCCTGATGAGGCGCTTTCATCAAAACACAAAACACCTCAACAACGAGCCAAAGAGCCTCTAACAATGTCTGAACAGAATGTTCTAGATAATGCCACAGACAGACAGAGGTTATAATGTCTACATAACTATATCTGCTGCAATGAAAATGATATTATTTCCCGGAGTAAACACAGTAATTGTCTAGGAAGGAGGAGGAGTGGTTGTATTTTCTGAGGGGTATGGAAAGTGGAGAGGGAGAAATGAGAGATGGCAGATGGGTGTGGTTAGGAAGACTCACGACCCACACGGTTGTGTGTAAGTGTAACGGCAACAGCTGAAGTGAGGTCTGCGACATCTTGGCATGGTGTAAATCTGGTAGAGACCAACACATTGGACCATGTTCCCCAGACACAAATTAATCCTAGTCCTGGACTAAAAGGCATGAGAATTCACATAGGCTCAACCTGTGTCAGGGAAACTGCCACATAGCTAGTAAAGAAAAAGCCATATCAAAGAGAGGGATAAAAAAACAGACAGGACAGACCATTATGTAGCTTTTAAAGGCTTCCTCCCCTAAACTCAGGGGATAGTCTGAGATCTAAGAGCACATTCCTAATTTGATAGACTGTCAATATCTATAGATTGTCCTCTTAATGCCGACTGAACTACCCCACAAACTGGACCTACCCCACAACTGGACCTACCCCACAACTGGACCTACCAGACAACTGTACCTACTGTACCCCACAACTGGACCTACCCCACAACTGGACCTACTGTACCCCAACAACTGGACCTACCCCACAACTGGACCTACCCCACAACTGGACCTACCCCACAACTGGACCTACCCCACAACTGGACCTACTGTACCCCACAACTGGACCTACCCCACAACTGTACCTACTGTACCCCACAACTGGACCTACCCCACAACTGGACCTACTGTACCCCACAACTGGACCTACTGTACCACACAACTGGACCTACTGTACCCTACAACTGTACCTACTGTACCCCACAACTGGACCTACTGTACCACACAACTGGACCTACCACACAACTGTACCTACTGTACCACACAACTGGACCTACTGTACCACACAAACTGTACCTACTGTACCACACAAAACTGTACCTACTGTACCCCACAACTGGGACCTACCCCACAACCTGGACCTACTGTACCCCACAACTGGACCTACTGTACCACACAACTGGACCTACTGTACCCCACAACTGGACCTACCACACAACTGTACCTACTGTACCACACAACTGGACCTACTGTACCACACAACTGTACCTACTGTACCACACCAACTGGGACATACTGTACCACACAACTGGACCTACTGTACCCTACAACTGGACCTACTGTACCCCACAACTGGAACCTACTGTACCCCACAACTGGACCTACCACACAACTGTATCTACTGTACCCCACAACTGGACCTACTGTACCATACAACTGGGACCCTACTGTACCACACAACTGTACCCCACAACTGGACCTACTGTACCCCACAAACTGGACCTACTGTACCACACAACTGGACCTACTGTACCACACCAACTGTACCTACTGTACCACACAACTGGATCTACTGTACCACACAACTGGACCTACTGTACCCCACAACTGTACCTACTGTACCCCACAACTTGGACCTACCACACAACTGGACCTACTATACCCACCACAACTGGACCTACTGTACCACACAACTGGACCTACTGTACCACACAACTGTACCCCACAACTGTACCTACTGTACCCCACAACTGGGACCTACTGTACCCCCACAACTGTACC
This sequence comes from Salmo trutta, assembly GCF_901001165.1. Classification (NCBI taxonomy): domain Eukaryota; kingdom Metazoa; phylum Chordata; class Actinopteri; order Salmoniformes; family Salmonidae; genus Salmo; species Salmo trutta. The sequence continues at coordinate 12,505,412 of NC_042981.1, read as the reverse complement.
CTACTGTACCCCACAACTGGACCTACCACACAACTGTATCTACTGTACCCCACAACTGGACCTACTGTACCCACACCACTGGACCTACTGTACCACACAACTGGACCTACTGTACCACACAACTGTACCCCCACAACTGGACCTACTGTACCCCCCAACTGGACCTACTGTACCACCACAAATGGACCTACTGTACCACACAAACTGGACCTACTGTACCCCACAACTGGACCTACTGTACCCCACAACTGGACCTACTGGACCACACAATGGACCTACTGTACCACACAAACTGGACCCTACTGTACCCCACTGGACTACCCCACAACTGGACCTACCACACAACTGGACCTACTGTACCACACAACTGGACCTACCCCACAAACTGGACCTACTGTACCACACAACTAGACCTACTGTACCACACAACTGGACCTACTGGACCACACAACTGGACCCTACTGGACCACACAACTGGACCTACTGTACCACACAACTGGACCTACTGGACCACACAACTGGACCTACTGGACCACACAACTGGACCTACTGTACCACACAACTGGACCTACTATAAACACAACTGGACCTACCACACAAACAGAGACAACAGTACCACTGTATACTTACAGTACATATATATAATTTACACTACTACAAGTCAGTGAAATCTATGAACAGAAAGACGAAGTGGCATGGTATTTTCTGATAGAACAGAATGTATCGTCCTTCTTTTCAAACATCTCAAATAATCTACAGATGATCTATGACAGACCGTTGGGAAAGGGGGCTGGTCCAAAAATCACCCCCATTCCCCAAAGTTTTTGGGACCAAGTTTGTATGTCAATCTCAACAAACAGAAAATACATCCCTCGCTATTTAGTAGTGAAGGCTTGGTTTGACAATATCCGAATGTCATTAAACTTCTGAGTGTTTTGTAACAGATGTCTCTTCCTTTAATCGAATGGCGGTTGCGTAGTTTGAATGCTGGAATTACTGTATATTAGAGTGGAGCGGGTCAGCAGGTAGCCCACAGGAGACTATTGAAGGAGCTAATCAGATTCAAACATTGTGACTAGATGTGTTTATGCCACACATAAAAAGTAATACATTTTAAAACTTAAATGAGAAATATTTAGGCTATATTGAAGCGTTAGGTTCTAGGTCGAGGAATGGCCGCTCTGATCAGAAAGGAGGCAGAATGTGTGTTAAGCTTTCCTGAATAACTGGGCTGCTGGGGGCATAGGCCCATGTGGCCACACTACATAGGACAACTTGGAGAATGATGATCAACAACAGACGCGCATCAGTATCAGAAGCAAAACTACAGCCAGACTGGCCTGCTACTGTGCCTTTCTGTAATCTGTCCAGAGTACACCCACAACTAATCCAAATGGAATGAATGGAATTAAACTCTCAAATAACAGGGCTTTTGTGTCATTATTCAGATGACATTTTCATTGCAGTTTACTCATTTGTACTAACTTGAAAACAATAATGCAATATTTAATTGGATTGTGGTGTTGTAAACTAGTCTAGGTAGGTTGTCCCTAAACAAAATCAATAGGGAAGTTTTTTGAGCTGCATGTCTTCACTGTTTCTTTCATGCGTAATGACGCACCTGGCCTCTCCACTGCCTGTCAGATATTCCTCTATCTTGTGGATTTATATTGAACATGGTGAACATTTTGAATGACTCTATGTATGGTATGATTGCTAGTTAACCTATTGCAGGACTGGACAAACGATCACTGACCACTATTGTCAATATGGATAGAGGGCAGGATAGACAGTTGACTGGTAGACTATATTGACCTGTTGTATAGTAAGCAGGCGGAAAAGCGTAGTGCATAAGGGAAGTAGCAAAACACATTGATGGGGGAGGAGCATGCAATCAGATGAGGAAATGTGGCTATATGGAGACATTATATACAGTACCAGTCAAAGTTTGGACACACCTGCTCATTCAAGGGTTTTTCTTAATTTTTATATTTTTCTACATTGTTAGAATAATTGGGAAGACATCAAAACTATGAAAATAGCACATATGGAATCATGTAGTACCCCCAAAAAGTGTGAAACAAATCAAAATATATTTTATATTTGAAATTCTTCAAGTAGCCACCCTTGCCTTGATGACCGCCTTTGTACACTCTTGGCATTCTCTCAACCAGCTTCATGAGGTAGTCACCTGGAATGCATTTCAATAACAGATGTGCCTTGTTAAAAGTACATTTGTGGAATTTCTTTCCTTCTTAATGTGTTGAGCCAATCAGTTGAGTTGTGACAAGGTAGAGGTGGTATACAGAAGATAGCCCTATTTGGTAAAATACCAAGTCCATCTTATGGCAAAGAACAGGTCAAATAAGCAAAGAGAAATGACAGGTCCATCATTACTTTAAGACATGAAGGTCAGTCAAGTCTGGAAATATCAAGAACTTTGAACGTTTCTTCAAGTGCAGTCGCAAAAACCATCAAGCGCTAAGATTGAAACTGGCTCTCATGAGAACCGCCACAGGAAAGACCCAGAGTACCTCTGCGCACCGGATACGTTCATTAGTTACCAGCCTCAGAACTTGCAGCCCAAATAAATGCTTTACAGAGTTCAAGTAACAGACACATCTCAACATCAACTGTTCAGAGGAGACTGTGTGAATCAGGCCTTCATTGTCGATTTGCTGCAAAGAAACCACTACAAAGGACACCAATAAGAAGAGAGATTTGCTTGGGCCAAGAACACGAGCAATGGACATTAGACTGGAGAAATCTGTCCTTTGGTCTGATGAGTCCAAATTTTAGATTTTTGGTTCCAACTGCCGTGTCTTTGTGAGACGCAGAGTAGGGGAACATATGCTCTCCAACCATGTGTGGTTCCCAACGTGAAGCATGGAGGAGGAGGTGTGATGATGTGGGGGTGCTTGGCTGGTGACATTATCATGATTAATTTCAAATTCAAACCACATTAACCAGCATGGCTACCACAGCATTCTGCAGGGATACACCATCCTATCTGGTTTGCGCTTAGTGGGACTATCATTTGTTTTTCAACAGGACAATGACCTAACACACCTCCAGGCTGTGTAAGGACTATTTGACCAAGAAGGAGAGTGATGGAGGGCTGCATCAGATGACCTGGCCTCCATAATCCCTCGACCTCAGCCCAATTGAGATGCTTTGGGATGAGAAGAACCGCAGAGTGAAGGAAAAACATCCAACAAGTGCTCAGCATATGTGGGAACTCCTTCAAGACTATTGAAAAAGCATTCCAGGTGAAGCTGATCGAGAGAATACCAAGGGTGTGCAAAGCTTTCATCACGGCACAGGGTTGCTACTTTGAAGAATCATAAATATAAAATATATTTTGATTTGTTTAACACTTTTTGTTTACTACATGATTCCATATATGTTATTTCCTATTGTTGATGTCTTCACTATTATCCCCCCCCCCACACACACACACACACACACACACTCACAATGTGTAGCCTAACTACATTGGTAATCCTAAACCTGGTTGGAGCGCCCATAATGGATGAGTTTGATCTTGGTAGAGGTTATAGGAAAGCGGAAAGGGAGAAAGGGGATCGATAGTAAACTATTCCTGGAGTGTGTTTACAGTAAGTTTGCGTCCTAAATGGCACCCTATGTCCTATAGTGCAAAGTCTTATGGTCAAAATTTGTGCACTTAATAAGGAATAGGGTGCAATTTGGGACACTCCTAGACTGCTGGAAAGGCTCCATGGCATACTCACATTTTCTCGTTTTAAGGGAACTCGGGTAAGCTGTTCACCTAATTTCACTATTATTCGAACCAAAGGCTGTCACACCACACAACTGTTTTTCATTCACTGATTTTAGGAAGCTGTAGTGACACTGCTTTGTGTTTGTTTGGCAGAGAGAGAGAGAGAGAGAGAGAGAGAGAGAGAGAGAGAGAGAGAGAGAGAGAGAGGAGGGACAGTGAAAGGGTGAGGAGAGAGAAGGGAGGTAAGAGAGAAGTAAGGGAGAGAGAGAGAGACAGAGGAGAGGGAGATGGAGAGATGGAGGAGAGGGATTGAGTGCCCTGGACCTTCCCTATTAGGTTAACTTGATATGAAAGTTTTGTTGCCCCAATATTGTTCTCCCCACTCATGAGAGTGCAGAATGTAAGCAATAGGATGATATAACAGTGCCATCCTCCTAGTGGAGAGAGGAGAACAACATGCCCAGTCTGTCTGCATTTTGCTGCAACCAAATTACATTATTCTATTCTATTATTTAGGCTATGTACCAAGGACACAGCTTTGAAGTGCCTTCCCTGTAGCTCAGTTGGTAGAGCACAGGAAAAAAAATACAAAAATGTAGGAAATGAAATGTATGCATTCACTACTGTAAGTCGCTCTGGATAAGAGCGTCTGCCTAAATGACTAAAATGTAAAAAATGTTGAATTGGAGAGCGCTCTCTGTTGCCTCATGTTAAATTAAGTACCAACGGGGGTTGATGAAGAGGATTAAATAGTAAAGTATATCCTCCTGCCAGCAGACACCAACTTTAAGATAATATTGTATTAATATCTCTCTCGATAACACTACAGAGAATGATCTGCGAGCGACGCGACCAAAGTCTGCATCGAGACCGTTTGAGTGCGCTCCCCATAGCGCGCACACTCAAAGTTCACCTTACTCCCACCTAACTAACGAGTAGCCTAGCCTACCGAATGAAGGTCTTTCAAGGAAGGCCTTTCAAAGTTAGAAGTGATACTAATATACGCTTGTGTCAGAATAATTAACAAGAAATACAAGGTTAGGTAAGCTACAACAGTTTATCCATCGCGGTATTTGAATGGAAATGAATGTCCTTCAACACGTTTTGCATTGAGGAACAACAGGTGGTAAACAAAATTAGCCACTGGTGTCTACTTTTAGAAACTATTCTCACTAATATTCCACCGCTATGTCAATAAATATATTTAAAAACGCAGATACTCACTAACATATGTAACTATATTTCCCATAATTTGTTTTAAAGAATGGAGACATTTCACCAGTGTGAATTTGCATGAAACTGTTCCCTATCCAACAAACTCACCTATGCTTGATATAATCCTTCAGGAAAATATACACCTTTTATTTCCCTCGAATTAAAACCCCATTAATACTCCATGGAATCACTAGACGGGTCCTGGTCACGGCAGTGGACTCCTGGATGGAACGCTCGTGGAGAGCCGGAGCGGCAAGGTGGGGAAGGGGGTTGTAAAGCTTGCGGCCCGCGCACCACAGCACGCTCATTCTTCATTCCCGTCAGCCAGCGTTTGACCCACCCCATGTTTTAAAATAAAGTAGACGCGTCTAGTACATAATCTCTGTGCGCAGGGGCCCGACATTCCTGTCGTGAGCTGGTGACTTTAAATGGCAGCTATAGACACATTCAGTGTGGTGGGGTGCGCCCCCCTCCCCTCCTCTCACATTTCATTAGGAGGCACACCGTTGCAAAACATTTTTCAACGCAAAAGGAAAATGAGCGTTTCTTATTGGACAAGTTCAGGTAGCCCCTCCCTGTTTCAGTCTTTTTTCTTTCGTTTTGTGCCAAATGTATACACCCTATAGCTGCCTGTCGCTCAGATCTAATCAGAACACACCAACACCCGGGCCGCCGCCCCCTTCAGAAATGTCACCCTGCTCCCTGTGAGTCCTCATTCAGACACTACAGTGTTCCACTCCGGTATACAGCAGACCTACAGACACTCCATTATGTAATGATTCATTGATTGTGGTCAGATGTAAAACATTGTTGACTATACAAATAAACATGAGAGCTGTAACAATCAACTTCAATAAGAACATACTGTGAGTAAGTTACAACATCATGGATATGTGTACAGTTGAAGTCAGAAGTTTACATACACTTAGGTGGAGTCATTAAAACTTCCTTTTCAACCACTCCACAAATTTCTTGTTAACTAACTATAGTTTTGGCAAGTCGGTTAGGACATCTACATTGTGCATGTAATTTTTCCAACAATTGTTTACAGGACAAATTATTTCACGTATAATTCACTGTATCACAATTCCAGTTGGTCAGAAGTTTACATACACTAAATGAACTGTGCCTTTAAACAGCTTGGAAAATTCCAGAAAATGATGTCATGGCTTAGAAGCTTCTGATAGGCTAATTGACACTATTGAGTCAATTGGAGGTGGCCTACCTTCAAACTCAGTGTCTCTTTGCTTGACATCATAGGAAAATCAAAAGAAATCAGCCAAGACCTCAGAAAAAAACTGTTGACCTCCACAAGTCTGGTTCATCCTTGGGAGCAATTTTCAAATGGCCTGAAGGTACCACGTTCATCTGTTACAAACAATAGTACACACGTATAAACACCCATGGGACCATGCAGCCGTCATACCGCTCAGGAAGGAGACGCATTCTGTCTCTAGAGATGAACGTACTTTGGTGCGAAAAGTGCAAATCAATCCCAGAACAACAGCAAGGACTGTGTGAAGATGCTGGAGGAAACAGGTACAAAGTATGTATATCCACAGTAAAACGAGTCCTATATCGACATAACCTGAAAGGCCACTCAGCAAGGAAGAAGCCACTGCTCCAAAACCGCCATAAAAAAAGCCAGACTACAGTTTGCAACTGCACATGGGGACGAAGATCGTACTTTTTGGAGAAATGTTCTCTGGTCTGATGAAACAAAAATAGAACTGTTTGGCCATCATTATGTTTGGAGAAAAAGGGGAAGCTTGGCAAGCCGAAGAACACCATCCAACCGTGAAGCACGGGGGTGGCAGCATCATGTTGTGGGGGTGCTTTGCTGCAGGAGGGGCTGGTGTACTTCACAAAATAGATGGCATCATGAGGGAGGAAAATTATGTGCATATATTGAAGCAACATCTCAAGACATCAGTCAGGAAGTTAAAGCTTGGTCGCAATGGGTCTTCCAAATGGACAAGGACCCAAGCATACTTCCAAATTTGTGACAAAATGGCTTAAGGACAACAAAACAAGGTATTGGAGTGGCCCATCACAAGCCCTGACCCTCAATCCTATAGAAAAATGTGTGGGCAGAACTGAAAAAGCGTGTGAGAGCAATGAGGCCTACAACCTGACTCAGTAACACCAGCTCTGGCAGGAGGAATGGGCCAAATTCTCCCAACTTCACCCAACTTATTGTGGGAAGCTTGTGGAAGGCTACCCGAAACGTTTAACCCAAGTTCAACAAACTTAAAAGGCAATGCTACCAAATACTAATTGAGTGTATGTAAACTTCTGACTCACTGGAATGTGATGAAAGAAATTAAAGCTTGAAATAAATCATTTCTCAATTATTATTCTGACATTTCACATTCTTAAAATAAATTGGTGATCCTAACTGACCTAAAACAGGAGAGGTTTTTACCGGATTAATGTCAGGAATTGTGAAAAACTGAGTTTAAATGTATTGGCTAAGGTGTATGTAAATGTCTGACTTCAACTGTATGTTTAATCCTTAAGAGACTAAGCGGGTGGGGTGGGGGATCGATGGGGGTGGGCGGTGGTGGGGGGGGGTAACATATGGAATTGTTTTAAGATGGTCCTACCAGGATCATTTAGCTATTTAATTGTAATTTAGGACAACCTTCCTAATATTGAGTTGCAACCCCCCTTTAAGTTGGTGGATGTCCCTTGGGTGGTGGACCATTCTTGATACACATGGGAAACTGTAGAGCGTTAAAAACCCAGCAGAGTTGCAGTTCTTGACACAAATTGGTCAGCCTGGCACTTACAACCATACCCCATTAAAATGCACTTACCACCATACCCCGTTAAAGGCGCTTACTACCATACCCGTTAAAAGGCGCTTACAACCATACCCCGATCAAAGGCACTTACCACCATACCCCGTTCAAAGGCACTTACTACCATACCCGATCAAAGGCACTTACTACCATACCCCGATCAAAGGCACTACCACCATACCCTGTTCAAAGGCACTTACTACCATACCCGATCAAGGCACTTACCACCATACCCCGATCAAAGGCACTTACTACCATACCCGTTCAAAGGCACTTACCACCATACCCTGTTCAAAGGCACTTACTACCATACCCCGTTCAAAGGCACTTACTACCATACCCCGTTCAAAGGCACTTACTACCATACCCCGTTCAAAGGCACTTACCACCATACCCGTTCAAAGGCACTTACTACCATACCCCGTACAAAGGCACTCACCACATAACCTGTTTTAATGTACTTACTACCATATCCCGTTCAAAGACACTTACCCATACCCCGTTCAAAGGCACTTACTACCATACCCCGTTCAAAGGCACGTATAACCATACCCCGTTCAAAGGCACTTACTACCATACCCCGTTTTAAGGCACTTACTACCATACCCCGTTCAAAGGCACTTACCACCATACCCCGTTCAAAGGCACTTACCACCATACCCCGTTTTAAGGCACTTACTACCATACCCCGTTCAAAGGCACTTACCACCATACCCCGTTTTAAGGCACTTATTACCATACCCCGTTTTAAGGCACTTACCACCATACCCCGTTCAAAGGCACTTACTACCATACCCTGTTCAAAGGCACTTACTACCATACCCCATTTTAAGGCACTTACTACCATACCCCATTTTAAGGCACTTACTACCATACCCCGTTCAAAGGCACTTACCACCATACCCCGTTCAAAGGCACTTACCACCATACCCCGTTCAAAGGCACTTACCACCATACCCCGTTCAAAGGCACTTACCACCATACCCCGATCAAAGGCACTTACTACCATACCCCGTTCAAAGGCACTTATAACCATACCCTGTTCAAAGGCACTTACTACCATACCCCTATCAAAGGCACTTACCTCCATACCCTGTTCAAAGGCACTTACTACCATACCCCGTTCAAAGGCACTTACTACCATACCCTGATCAAAGGCACTTACTACCATACCCTGTTCAAAGGCACTTACTACTACCATACCCGTTCAAACACTTACTACCATACCCCGTTCAAAGGCACTTACTACCATACCCCGATCAAAGGCACTTACTACCATACCCCGTTCAAAGGCACTTACTACCATACCCCGTTCAAAGGCACTTACCACCATACCCCGTTCAAAGGCACTTACCACCATACCCCGATCAAAGGCACTTACCACCATACCCCGTTCAAAGGCACTTACTACCATACCCCGTTTTAAGGCACTTACCACCATACCCCGTTTTAAGGCACTTACTACCATACCCTGTTCAAAGGCACTTAATCTTTTGCCTTTCCCATTCACCCTCTCAATGGCACACATAGCATAATTAGTCTGATTCTCTGTAATAACGCTATGTGAATAATTATTTTATTTTGTAAACTGGTTTCTGGCATCAAACAACACAACAACGTTTTCAGCCACCTCCTTGTCTGAAGGACAAGTGGATACACAGGTTAGTGTCAAGCCCTGCATGTTTTGTTTTTTTAAGTCTCATGGAATGTAGGCCTACATTTTTATTTTTATTATCAATATTTTATTTAACCTTTATTTTAACAGTTAAGAACAAATTCTTATTTACAATAACGGTCTACCCAGACGACGCTGGGCCAATTGTACATTGAACACCACACATTTCTGCTACTGTAGGCTAAACGATTGAACAGCAATTTTCATGTTAAAATGTTATGGGATGAATTTTCTCCATTGTTTTTATGGTAGGCCACTCTGGTAGGCCTACATTATGATCAAATAGCCACAGTAGCCTACTTTACCACTGTTAAAACTGTAACTTAAAGCTGGTACAGCCTCAATGTTCACAGTAAAAACGCGCTAGGCCTCCTGAATGGCTCAGTGGCCTAAGGCATCGCAGTGCTAGCTGTGCCACTAGAGATTCTGGGTTCGAGTTCAGGAGACCCATGGGCGGCGCAGAATTGGCCCAGCGTCGTCTGGGTTAGGGGAGGGTTTGGCCGGCAGGGATGTCCTTGTCCTATCGCGCACTAGCGTCTCCTGTGGCAGGCCGGCGTAGTGCTTGCCTGGTGCACGGTGCTTCCTCTGACACATTGGTGCGGCTGGCTTCCGGGTTAAGTGGGCATTGTGTCAAGAAGCAGTGCGGCTTGGTTGGGTTGTGTTTCGGGGGACGCACGGCTCTTGACCTTCGCCTCTCCCAAGTCCATACAGGAATTGCAGCGATGAGACAAGACTGTAATTACCAATTGGATACCACGGAATTGGGGAGAAAAAGTGATAAAAGTAAAAAATATATATTTAAAAAATTACAAAAATAAAACATGTGCCGGAGGTTTCACAGAATTTTCACAATGTTCAACTTCACGCTCAGCAGACCGTACATTTGCTCAGTGACATATTTTTTGTTAAAGCAACATTGGCTATAGTTCTACTCAGGAGCAGGATCACATTCCTTTTACATTTAATATCATAATATTTACATAGCCAAACCAATACCGGAAGGAAGAAGCGACAAGCTTTGAGTATGTACAGACATTTAAATAATGTCAAGTTTATACAGGAAAATAACATATGCTCTTTGCATTTCTTTAGGATTCAAATATAATGTTATTAAAATAAAGAACATAATAAAAACATAAATATTTATACATATTGACATGGTGGTATACATTCATGTCACATAAAGGCACTTACAAAAGTATGGATCAAAATAAAACTCAGTACAAATAGGTTATCGGTTAGCTAGGCTACTTCATTCTTCTCAGCAAAAAAGAAACGTCCCTCACTGTCAGCTGCGTTTATTTTCAGCAAACTTAACATGTGTAAATATTTGTATGAACATAACAAGATACATCAACTGAGACATAAACAGAACAAGTTCCACAGACATGTGACTAACAGGAATAGAATAATGTGTCCCTGAACAAAGGTGGGGTCAAAATCAAAAGTAACAGTCAGTATCTGGTGTGGCCACCAGCTGCATTAGGTACTGCAGTGCATCTCCTCCTCATGGACTGCCCCAGATTTGCCAGTTCTTGCTGTGAGATGTTACCCCACTCTTCCACCAAGGCACCTGCAAGTTCCCAGACATTTCTGGGGGAATGGCCCTAGCCCTCACCCTCCGATCCCAGACGTGCTCAATGGATTGAGATCCGGGCTCTTCGCTGGCCATGGGCAGAACACTGACATTCCTGTCTTGCAGGAATCACTCACAGAACAAGCAGTATGGCTGGTGGCATTGTCCATGCTGGAGGGTCATGTCAGGATGAGCCTGCAGGAAGGGTACCACAATGAGGGAGGAGGAGTCTTCCCTGTAACGCACAGCGTTGAGATATGCCTGCAATAACAACAATCTCAGTCCGATGATTGCTGTGACAACACTACCCCAGACCATGATGGACCCTCCACCTCCAAATCGATCACGCTCCAGAGTACAGGCCCTCGGTGTAATGCTCATTCCTCCGACGATAACATGAATCTGACCATTCGACCACCTCTGGTGAGACAAAACCACGGACTCATCAGTGAAGAGCACTTTTTGTCAGTCCTGTCTGGTCGTAGCGATGGTGGGTTAGTGCCCATAGGCGATATTGTTGCCGGTGATTGTCTACAAGCCCTCAGTCCCAGCCTCGTCTCTCAGCCTATTGCGGACACGTCTGAGCATTGATGGAGGGATGTGCGTTCCTGGTGTAACTCGGTGCAGTTGTTGTTGCCTCCTGTACCTGTGATGTTCGAATATACCGATCCTGTGCGGTGTTGTTACACGTGGTCTGCACACTGCGAGGATAATCAGCTGTCCGTTCTGTCTCCCGTAGCGCTGTCTTAGGTGTCTCACAATACGGACATTGGAATTTATTGCCCTGGCCACATCTGCAGTCCTCATGCCTCCTTGCAGCATGCCTAAGGCACGTTCACGCAGATGAGCAGAGCCCTGGGCATCTTTATTTTGGTGTTTTCAGAGTCAGTAGAAAGGCCTCTTTAGTGTCATAAGTTTTCATAACTGTGACCTTAATTGCCTACCGTCTGTAAGCTGTTAGTGTCTTAACGACCATTCCACAGGTGCATGTTCATTAATTGTTTATGGTTCATTGAACAAGCATGGGAAACAGAGTTTAAACCCTTTACAATGAAGATCTGGGAAGTTATTTGGATTTTTTTGAATTATCTTTGAAAGACAGGGTCCTGAAAAAGGGACGTTTCTTTTTTTGCTGAGTTAATATCCTTTCTATCAGTTCCTTCTTATTTGGTTCCCCTGGGGACCATCTTACTGTGACACTGCAGTACTACAACTACAGAAAAATAATGTCCTGAACAGTCAACAAAACACATAATATGGCTTTTTAAAGGTTGGGTAGGGAGTTTGGTAAAGTGTGCTGTGCCTTGGGACGTTAACACAGGATGCTGGAGACAACAGTTATGTCACTAAGTGATCATTATAAAAGTGGTTAGTTCTTAGGCTGGGAGGACAGTGAAATGGGAGACAAATGATCACTTTGTATCATAAATCAGTAATTAGGGAAGTAGTACAACTGAGGCTTACAGATAGATTAAATATAGCAATGGGCAATAGGAGACTAATGATCATTTTGCATTTGATATAAATCAGTGTTATTATGAAAAATATGTGGAATTGTAAACCTTTAGGGCATAGTGTTACTCTGGTCAGACGTTGCAGTGACACAGTAAGATGTATTGGATGGGTCAAATATAGGAGCCACACCCTCAACCCTCCCTGACAGCCAGTCTAGACCACTCAAACTTTGGCAATATACTTAAAATATTGGTATAAGCATACATATTAAACACAGGTCTTCAATTAACCATTTTAAACACAAAACACACAGTTATGTTTCGATATAAAAAAGCTGCATGATACTTAGTATCACAAAATCAATGTCATCAGTGCTTTTCATAAGAATACAATCAAGTAAATAAATTGCAATTACAATAGAGACAGGTCCCATATCAGATTCAGGACGTATGTCTAAGTGCTCACTGCTACGTGTGTGTGACCATTAACCTGGGGGCGTGTTCTTTACGACGAAATCTGTGTTCTAATTGGACAGCTGATCTGGGTCGTGTTCATTGGGACACATGGTAGCAACATGTTTTGCAACGGAAAAAGAAAATGTGCATTTCTTATTGGAAAAGTCCAGGTAGTCCCTCCTTGTTTCAGTCTGTTTTCTTCCTTTGGTGCCTAATGAACATGACCCTGACCCTGCTGTCAGTCCACAAGAGAAAAGGGAGTCGAGCTCAGCCAGGACGGACGCCTGTCTCCTAGCCACTGATGCCCAACAGTCTCTGAGGAATGGATGGAGTGCCCAGGTCCACCTGAAACAGAGGACAAAAAGTGAGCCAAGGAAGGGATGGAAAAGAGAGGGGGAGGAAGAAACTAAAAGAGAGAGGAAGAGAGATTCCACATGGAGATGAGGAATCATTAGGCATATCAGCATCTAAAGTACTTTTAAGAACTTTCTGACATCTGTTGATGTAAAACTGGATTGATGAATCAGTATGAGGAATTGATTGATTGATTGATTTTAAGAACTTTCTGACATCTGTTGATGTAAAACGTGTGGCTCAGTTGGTAGAGCATGGTGTTGCAATGCCAGGTTGTGGGTTCAATTCCCACGGGGGGGGACCAGTATGAAAAAAAAAAACTGAAAAAAAAAACATATGAAATGTATGCATTCACAACTGTAAGTTGCTCTGGACAGAGTGTCTGCTAAATGACAAAACATGTAAATGAATCATATTGATTGATTGACTGAGCTTTTTCAGACCACTTTACATTGTCATAGTAACCTGATTCCTATCTCACCTGCAGCAGGTAGATGACCCTGACGACCTCTTGGACGTGGCGTGTGATTGGCTGAAGGACCCAGGCGCTAGGCAACATCTCCCCTCGGACAGGCCTCTACACTGGGCCGAGGGAGAGACTCCTCGAAGACTGACTGCATGGCCAGCACACACAGCTCATCCTAGGAGAGAGAGAGAAGGGCACTGATTAGTAGTCAGTCCTCTTGCTGTAGACAAGGCTAGGAAAAGCTCCTGGCCCAGCTATAGGACAGTAAGAATCCATTGTATCATTGCCCTGAAATGAGGAGGTCTTCTGTCCCCCTCATTCCAGTTGAACATTCAAATAAATCTTGGTAAGAAGGAGCAGGTAAGTTTAAACTTTGAACTGGTAAGTTGAAACTTGGAATTCAGCTGCAGGTCCAGTAAGTGACTGACCCCTGAACTCTGACCCTACTGACCTGTTGTGACTGGGTGCTGATGCAGCAGAAGTCTCTGGGCGGTTTGAGGTGGCAGCTGACAGGTCTGTCAGCAGGTAGACTGATGAGGAGAGACACATGGAAAAGCATGAGGAAAAATTACAATCTGAATTTCAGTTTACTTCCTGAAAGTAATTGACTGAAGTGAAATTTACATTTTACATTTTAGTAGATGCTCTTGTACTGGCCCCCTGTGGGAATCGAACCCACAACCCTGGCGTTGCACACACCATGCTGGCGTTGCAAACACCATGCTCTACCAACTGAGCCACAGTTGCATACAGAAAAGGAATTGACTCATAGCGATAGATAGATGGTGCATTTGCCATAAAGCGTGTTTTAGCATGGGCAGCACCATTGAAGGCTTTCACCATTTTTAAGTAGTGAATTAACTCCAATTCTGCTATAGTCCAGGCAGCAGACTAACCCAACTGAGTGCTGTCATCTAGTGATCGTGTCCAGGCGGACCGGACAGCCTCATGGTACAGGTGGGTCTTGGAGTGGTCTCGGACCATGCTCCACAGGCTGGCCAGGGGCCTCTCCAGCTCCAACGCCCCAAGGAAACAGTGCACAGAAGGGTTGGAGGAGGGCTTGTAGAAGGCCTGGACACCTCGCTCCACACCCTGGTACCTGATAGAGAGAGAGAGGACAGGAAGGTTGCAAATACACAATCTGTAATATAAACCCAGTGGGAAAAGCCGGTTGAAATCACATCATTACAACAAGTTTTGTCTGCTGGGAGTGTAGCTAGTTATAACATGGTTTACTATTGGTTAACCTGAATGTAATAAAGGAGAACCATGATGCAAACTCACCTCCAACCAGCTGCTAGCTTTCCCCATCACCAGGTTCCCCATTTCACCAGCAGCAGCTAAGCGCACCTGGGGCACAGATAGAACATGTTTCTTATTTTAGCAAACGTGCAACAACGAACAAGTACATAGTCCAGGTAAATTGGAAATTGTGTATTTTTGCTGTCTTGTGTTATTCTATAAAGTTTAATGTAATTGTACCTCAGTCATAGCTCGACCAAGCAGACAGGAAGTGAAGTCCTGATAGGCTTTCGATATGGACGAGGCGGAGCCAAGGGAGGCGGTGCGCTGTCGTAGGTTCGTAGGAAGAGGATCGGTGAGGATGACATTCAGAGGGTTCAACCCTGACACACCAGGCTCCAGACGTACAATCTAGACAAGGCATAATAGAAAGAGACATACACATGTTTTAATAGGTATTAAAAACAAAGTATGAAAAAAAGAAGGAACCCGCACACTGCTCTTGATAGTCTTGAAGAAGGCCGTGAGGTGGATATGTAAAGCTCTGACGAAAGCCGTGAGGTCGATACGTAAAGCTCTGACAAAGGCTGTGAGGTCGATACGTAAAGCTCTGACGAAGGCCCGTGAGGCCTTTACGTAAAGCATCTGACGAAGGCTCGTGAGGCCTTTACGTAAAGCTCTGACGAAGGCCGTGAGGTCGATACTTAAAGCTCTGACGAAGGCCGTGAGGTCGATACGTAAAGCTCTGACAAAGGCTGTGAGGTCGATACGTAAAGCTCTGACGAAGGCCGTGAGGCCTTTACGTAAAGCTCTGACGAAGGCCGTGAGGCCTATACGTAAAGCTCTGACGAAGGCCGTGAGGCCTATACGTAAAGCTCTGACGAAGGCCGTGAGGTCGATACGTAACGCTCTGACGAAAGCCGTGAGGCCGATACATAAAGCTCTGACGAAAGCCATGAGGCCTATACGTAAAGCTCTGACGAAAGCCGTGAGGTCGATACGTAAAGCTCTGACGAAGGCCGTGAGGCCGATACATAAAGCTCTGACGAAAGCCGTGAGGTCGATACATAAAGCTCTGACGAAAGCCGTGAGGTCGATACGTAAAGCTCTGACGAAAGCCGTGAGGTCGATACGTAAAGCTCTGACGAAGGCCGTGAGGTCGATACGTAAAGCACTGACGAAAGCCGTGAGGTCGATACGTAAAGCTCTGACGAAAGCAGTGAGGTCGATACGTAAAGCTCTGACGAAAGCCGTGAGGTCGATACGTCAAGCTCTGACGAAAGCCGTGAGGTCGATACGTAAAGCTCTGACGAAAGCCGTGAGGTCGATACGTAAAGCTCTGACGAAAGCCGTGAGGTCGATACGTAAAGCTCTGACGAAAGCCGTGAGGTCGATACGTAAAGCTCTGACGAAAGCCGTGAGGTCGATACGTAAAGCTCTGACGAAGGCCGTGAGGTCGATACGTAAAGCTCTGACGAAAGCCGTGAGGTCGATACGTAAAGCTCTGACGAAGGCCGTGAGATCGATAAGTAAAGCTCTGACGAAGGCCATAAGGTCGATATGAAAAGCTCTGACAAAGCTGTGAGGTCGATACGTGAAGCTCTGACGAAGGCTGTGAGGTGGATATGTAAAGCTCTGACGAAGGCCGTGAGGCCGATATGTAAAGCTCTGACGAAGGCCGTGAGGTCGATACGTAAAGCTCTGACGAAGGCCGTGAGGTCGATATGTAAAGCTCTGACGAAGACCGTGAGGTCGATATGCAAAGCTCTGACGAAGGCTGTGAGGCCGATATGTAAAGCTCTGACGAAGACCGTGAGGTCGATACGTAAAGCTCTGACGAAGGCCGTGAGGTCGATATGTAAAGCTCTGACGAAGACTGTGAGGCCAATACGTAAAGCTCTGACGAAGACCGTGAGTTCAATATATAAAGCTCTGACCAAGGCCGATACCTAAAGCTCTGACGAAGGCCGTGAGGTCGATACGTAAAGCTCTGACGAAGGCCGTGAGGTCGATACGTAAAGCTCTGACGAAAGCCGTGAGGTCGATACGTAAAGCTTATTAAAAAGCAGTCATACTATCAAGAGCAGCGTGCGGAATCCTTAGTTTCTCTCATTTTATTCAACTGTTACCATGACCCTGCAAAAAAGAGCTCAGACGTGCGAGTGCCTTTTGAATTTTGTATTAAAAACAAAGTAACACTTGACTTAAAGCCTACAGGTATAATCCGTAATGCATTTATAATGTCATGTAAGACTTGTCCTAAGCATGTATGACCCCCCCCCCCCTTTTAATGTCTTATTATGATTTCATAGTAATCCTGTACTGACTAAATAACAGCCTTTTTGAGTCAGTTGAACGTGTGATGAAGATGTAGAGAGTGGTTGCTGTCTTGTGTTGGTGAGTCAGTCCTCACCCTGGGCAGAGAGCCAGCCACGCTGGGTCTTTCACACTCTGAGTAACCACAGATGGGGAGGGCGAGACCTGACCTTCAGAGCCCATCACCCAGGACCTCAGTGACCTGGCACCAGACAAAAACAACACATGAGAATTCATTAGGGCTCTACCTTTATCCCTGGTCTATTTGAATAGGGACGGATACAAACACATTGACACACTGAATAATATTTATATATTCCTTAATTCCATTATCAACTTTTAGGTTGGTGTATTGTTGTGAATTGTTAGATATAGCTGCACTGTTTGAGCTAGAAACAGCAAGCATTTCACTACAATCCGCAATACAGCTGCTAAACATGTCTACGTGACAAATACAATTTGATTTGATTTGAATAAACAATTGTCTGATGCATTGCACCATAGGTAATATAGTCTGCTGTAAGTTCCAACACCCGTTAAGGTTAATTTACAGTAAGTCTACCGACTCTCCCATATGTATATGTAATATTCTACACACTTAGAAAAAAATATGCTATCTAGAGCCTAAAAGGGTTCTTCGGCTGTCCCCATACGATAACCATTTGAAGAACCCTTTTTGGTTCCAGGAAGAAGAACCCTTTGGTTCCAGGTAGAACTGTTTTGGGTTACATGTAGGCACTTTCTACAGAGGATTCCTCATGGAACCCAAAATTGTTCTGCCTGTATAAAAAAAGGGTTTCTATCTGGAACCAAGGAGGGTCTGCTATGGAGAAAGTGCAAGAACCCTTTTGGAACCCTTTTTCTAAGAGTGTTGTGCTCTATAGACCTGTGTCAAACTGACTATAAATCAGCCATTAGGATTAACTTTATTGAATTTAGTTGTTTAGGGACAGTGCAAATTAATCAACATACTGTAAATGTACCTGTTTTCAAGTGCAGTCCCCTGGGCTTAAGAAAGCAGCAAAAAACATCTTCAAAGACTAGTACAGTACCTCCAGTGTCAGTGAGGGTCTACTGCCGTCCTTCAGCTGAGCTGTGTTACCACTGTTGTAGCCCGAGGTTGGTCCAGAGGATAGGCTCAGACTCGGACCCAGTGTACAGTGTGCTGGCTGCTGACTCTGGTCCGATACCGCAAGTCATCCTAAATGAGAATAAATTATCAGGTTGACAGAGAAGAAGAGAGAAAGTATGTTTTAGGAAAACAGCAAACTGATCAGAGGGACAACATAAGTCTCTGACTATAAGGTGAGTTTTTGTTCATGGTCCTTTGTTGCCGGATCCATGAAAAAGAGCTCGCCTTTCTAGTCGATGTGAAAAAATTAAAATCCATGGAGAAATATGCTGAATACATCTTGGGCTTTCAACTGTCTACGGAGTGTGAAAACTATGACTTCTTGCTGTGACTAACCTTGACCATCTGAGACAGCGTCTGTCGCTGGAGCCGTCGGTTTCTCTTGCTCTGTTCTCTCGCGGAGCCGTTCCCGTGCACGGGATATCTCTGTCATGGGCCTCCTCACGGGCACGGCCGTAGTCACGCAGAAGATGCTCTATCTCAGGGGCATATCTCACCCTCTCCTCTGGGTAGATCTGGGATCCTGGGGAAAGATGAGGGAAGATTTACAATCAATCAATTGAGAATCAATTATCAACAACTGTATAAAGTCCTTTTTAGAATAATATTTGTCACAAAATGTTTTACACTTCAGACACTTGAGAATTGGACATGGGAAAACTGTTGACCAACCTAAAAATAATCAAAACAAAAATGTGACTTGGTGTGGATTGTGGAGTGTCTTACATCCTGCTCGCTACTACCTCCTGACGGAGCTGTTGAAGGTAGCCTCTGCGACGACTGGGCAGGGCTGAAACTCTGGAGTCTTTTTGAGGAGGAGATCTGGGTTGAGGAGGGCTACCGGGTGAAGTGGTGCTGCTTGCTGGGCTGAGGCTGCGAGCCCTACGGCAGGTCTGAAGCTGAGCTTCCCTGTCCTTTCTCAAACTCTCAATGCTCCTCCAGTTGCCTGATACAAGAGGAACATAGGGAATCATGTTACATTTTATAAACTACCATTTTAAATTCATCTAATTACATCATAATATCAACACAATCACATCCTTAGGGACATTTAACCTTACCGGTCATAGAGCTGCTGTTTGGTAGGGACAGGGGACGGTTCCTCCTCCTTGGTTCCTCCAGATGTCAGCATCTTTAACAACGTGTCCGTCTCTCCCAGACCATAGTGCAGCTGGCTTCAGTCAGCTCCAAGGTCAGATGATGAGGGTTCATGTTCAGTTGGACCGTAGCCATGACCTGCCTCTCGCTCCTTACGTAGCCTCTCTATCTCTCTTGCCTTCTTGTCCTTATGGAACGTGGACTCTGGACTCAAGCTGGACTTTGACTCCTGGCTCTTCAGCTCAGCCCACTCTGGCTGGTTCCTCTGTGCTTCATGACCAGTAGGTAGATACATGGCTGGTTTCATTAAACTATTAGTCCGTCCTATCTCAGAGGGATGCTGACTGATACCAGACCAGTTGGTGAACTTGTTGTGCACAGGTAGGTCCTCAGCGAGCCGCTGGTGATCTAGCTGATGTGGGGAGTGTTGGAAGTCGCAAGTGTGGGTGACTGGGTTGGTGTTACTAGAATGTCTGTGTTGCACTCGCTTGGGGCCAACGACACCATGTCATCCTCCTGAACATGGATGGTGCTGTCACTGATAGGGGAATGTTCATAAGCACCAGTGAAGTGCTCCACAGGACGCCCTGATGATCTACTGTTGTGGTAATCCTATTGAATGTCTTCTGTAGTTTAGTTGATCTCCAAAAGTAGAGATGTATTTCTCCTCCTGTTGGACCAGTCTGACTAAAGACGAGAGAGGTGTGGTTCTGCATAGCGACTCTGTTACTGCTTAGAACAGAAGGAAGGACCCATATTGGACATTGGCTGGTTTTGTGCCATAAGCTCATTTCCCTTTCTTCGTTGTGGATGACAACGCTGGTTTCATTGTGGATGTAACTGTCGATGGACGAACTAGACTTTCTGAGCATGCATCAGACCCTTTTGGGCTTGAATGGCTGAGGGCACTCACATTCTCGAGGAACATCAATCCCATTGATTTTGTGGTGGAGTTATCACCTGGCTTCTCACACAGATGAAGGGAGTCATGTCCTGATATATTATCATTCTTTATGAAAGACATGCATGCTTTGTGTCCGCTGTAACTTAAACAAGGTGTTGACTGGTCCGAAATGTGGTCTTTACTTCGGTTTTGCATCTCAAACTTCTGTTCTTCTTTGAGACTCTGTAAATACTTTATTCTGCTCTGGTTTGGAACCAGCCCTGGGACACACAGTGAGAATGGGTGAGCATGCACGGTCTGTGAAGCTCACTTGTTTTCTATAGCCTATTCCCGGGTCACTCCTTCTCAAGATATTATGGCTTTCTGGTCTGAGTATTTCTGACAAATTATGGCAGACTTCAGACACTCCCAAGCTTTTGGAGGAGGACACTCTTTCAGGATTGCAGTCCTCATTGCTTCTATGACGAATGGCAGGATTTGAATGATTGTGACGTTGGACAGTCTCCAGGGAAGGGACTTTGTGCGGGAGACTCTCTGGTTCCAAGATAGATCTTTGGTTAACAGTGGAGCCATTGAGTCGCAGGTCAGGCATGCTCTGAATATTATCATCCAGGTTTTTCTTGAGTTGATGTTGAAGGGGAAGCCCTTTGTCTTGTGACACATTGAGAACTTCTGAGCCAATCACTTTAACTATCACATTAACTTCATGGGCTTTTGGACCTCTCCGTGGACAGAGTTTGGTGGATAGACATTTTGTCTTGTACGGGTGTTAAAGTCCTTTCGGTCTGGATCCCAATATCTACTGCAGTTTTGGTTGAGCAGTCTCTCTTCATCCAATCTATGGAGGAGTACAGATGAGATGAAGATTTAACATTTCTTATCAGGCTGTGTTTGAGGCTATCGCCAGACCTCATACCCTGAACATTCCCCAGAAGATCAGACGTGTTTACTATCAGCTGTGAGAGATGCTCAGACATGTTCTGAAGGCTGGCCCATGTGGTGGTCTCTCTACAGGCCTCTGTGGTCTTCTGCGACACTGGTACCTGAGTGCTGCTCTTTCTGTGACGGTTGTTTTCTCCTCTGTAGATCACCATGGTTGATCGTTGTCTAAGTCGTGGTTTCTTGAGTGAAGGTTGTCTGGGTACTCTGGTCACATCGGTGTTTGTTTCAGACCTCTGAAACCCATTACCCTGAAACTCCCGCTCTGAAGAGTCATAAACCAACATGATCTCATCCACCTGGCCAGTGCTGTACCAAGATCTCCAGATACCTGTAGCAAGAAGATGAGTTACAGCTCATGGTACAGGGTCACTTGTTGATTGTGATCGTCAAACACTGGAGACTTGGTTAGTACGTTCTTTCAGATGGGCCGTTGAGGGGACGTTTGATCTTTGGAATCTCCCTCCATGCTGCGCAGGGTGCTGGAGAGTCCCTTGTTGTTGGAGTAAGTGCTCAGGTGGGAGTTGAAAGGAGAGGTTCTGCATGTTTTAAACCATTGTCGACACTGCAGCATCTAGTGATACGTTTGGCAGTGGAATCCCAGCAGCAGTGATTTACAAGAAATGTCAGCGGCACTTCCAAACACCTGGTTCTTGTAGCAGCTTTGGTTTGGCTCTTCTTCTTGCCGTGGTTAGCAAGGGATTGATGTCGCTGGAGGCAAAATGCATTGGCGAATCTTGAGTCTTTGGGTGTGTAGGGTGACATCTCAGTTTCTTTGATACTGGAAGATATGATTTTCTCACGATTTGTCCTTTTCTCTATATGTGGTGATTGCCCATTGGGGCTGTGTTCTTTCTGACCCAAACTGATGCCAACTCCAGCTTACCATCATATTATATGGGGTCCGGTCAGTACAAGCTTCCATAGTGTGATTGTCTTTTGACTGTGGTGATTGTCTTTTCACTACATAAATTTCTCCACCATTGCATTGAATTATCTCCTCTAATTTTCCATTAGTTTGAGTTCCTGACTTCATTCTTGTTGATGAAGACCTGTTTTGATCCAACCTGGGAGGGATTTTCTCTTCTTCATCTGAGGAAGACTTGAGTGTGGAGTCAGAGGATGAGCTAGGAGGTGCCTGGGCTTTGGACCTTCTGAACCGCTTTGACTTTCCCTTTTTGCAATGAACAACACTGCTGCCACAGAACTGATGAGATTGCCTGCAATTAGATGTTTTGGTATTTCCCTGTCTGGACATGATATCTCTGCAAATGTCACCCAATATCTTCATATTAGCATCACTACTTCCATGTGTTATTTGGGATGTAGAAGATCCAATACTATTTATTTTACTTGGTACGTCAAACAAGGTCCAGGAGATTTTTGCCAGAGGTCCATCAGTCATTGACCCCTTCTTCATTTTTAGCCATTTGGCAATCTTTGGTATTGTCAGAGGCAAAGTTGCTCACATTGCACTGAGGCCTTCAGCCATTTTTCAACAGGACATGTTTTGTGTTTTACACTGGGATGTTTATTTTTAGGATCAGTATCGACAGTCACACAAGTCTTATGACATTTGTCTACCTGAGTTTTAGATGAGCATTTTGACTGTGGTAGTTCCTGACTCAGTGAGCACTTTGGACTGTGGTAGTTCCTGACTCAGTGAGCACTTTGACTGTGGTAGTTCCTGACTCAGTGAGCATTTGACTGTGGTAGTTCCTGACTCAGTGAGCACTTTGACTGTGGTAGTTCCTGACTCAGTGAGCACTTTGACTGTGGTAGTTCCTGACTCAGTGAGCATTTTGACTGTGGTAGTTCCTGACTCAGTGAGCATTTTGACTGTGGTAGTTTCCTGACTCAGTGAGCATTTTGACTGTGGCAGTTCCTGACTCAGATTTGTGGCACAGGGAGGGTCTTTTTGGAGCTCTTTTCTGTCCTCAATTAGATTTCTGCCTTTCTCCAGTAGCATGAATGTTGTTTTTCATTGGAGTGGGACATATGAGCAACTGGAAGAGTTCAGACCGTACATTGATTTCAGGTTACCTACTATGAAATTCACTCTGGAATCCAATGAGGAAACTGTTTCTTCTTCGGATGTATTGCTTAGCAAAGGACAATGGACTTCAGACCACTGTATCGCCAGAAGACGAATATAAACAATTTCCTGCATTATTCAAGTTACCATCCGTCTACTCTTAGACAATAGTCTACCTTACGGCCAGCTGCTGAGGGTCAGAAGAATATGTATTGCTGACAATGAATTAGAAAAACATGCCACCACCTTGTGCGATCGGTTTGCCTCCAAGGGTTATGATAAGAAGTTGTTGGATAAGTGTGTTTGTAAAGTACGTAATGTTACACGGGACAGCTTATTGACTCCTAAACCTACCCCTTCTAATGATCAGGCTACTGTCTTCTTCTTCTACGTATTTCCCTCCTCGCAGGCTGTTAAATCCTCCATTAACCTGTTGGGGATAGGGGGCAGTATTTGCATGGCCGGATAAAAAACGTACCCGATTTAATCTGGTTACTACTCATGCCAGTAACTAGAATATGCATTGGATAGAAAACACCCTAAAGTTTCTAAAACTGTTTGAATGGTGTCTGTGAGTATAACAGAACTCATATGGCAGGCAAAAACCTGAGAAGATTCCTTACAGGAAGTGGCCTGTCTGACCATTTCTTGAGCTTCTTGACTCTGTTTATTGAAGACTGAGGATCTTTGCTGTAACGTGACACTTCCTACGGCTCCCATAGGCTCTCAGAAGGCGGGAAAAAGCTGAATGATGTAATTCCAGCCCCAGGCTGAAACACATTAGCGCTTTTGGCAAGTGCTCTATCAGAGGACAATGGGCTGAGGCGTGTGCACGAGTCGACCCCCTGTTTTTATTTTCTATCGTCTTTGAACCTAAACACAGATTCCCGGTCGGAATATTATCGCTTTTTTACGAGAAAAATGGCATAAAAATTGATTTTAAACAGCGGTTGACATGCTTCGAAGTACGGTAATGGAATATTTAGAATTTTTTTGTCACGAAATGCGTCGTGCTCGTCACCCTTCTTTTACCATTCGGATAGTGTCTTGAACGCACAAACAAAACAGAGGATATTTGAACATAACTATGGATTATTTGGGACCAAACCAACATTTGTTATTGAAGTAGAAGTCTGGGAGTGCATTCTGACGAAGAACACCAAAGGTAATAACATTTTTCTTATAGTAAATCTGACTTTGGTGAGTGCCAAACTTGCTGGGTGTCTAAATAGCTAGCCCTGTGATGCTGGGCTATCTACTTACAATATTGCAAAATGTGCTTTCACCAAAAAGCTATTTTAAAATCGGACATATCGAGTGCATAGAGGAGTTCTGTATCTATAATTCTTAAAATAATTGTTATGCTTTTTGTGAATGTTTATCGTGAGTAATTTAGTAAATTTTAGTAAATTCACCGGAAGTGTTCGGTGGGAATGCTAGTCACATGCTAGTTACATGCTAATGTAAAAAGCTGTTTTTTTATATAAATATGAACTGATTGAACAAAACATGTATGTATTGTATAACATAATGTCCTAGGAGTGTCTGATGAAGATCATCAAAGGTTAGTGCTGTATTAGCTGTGGTTTTGGTTTTTGTGACATTATATGCTAGCTTGAAAATGGGTGTCTGATTATTTCTGGCTGGGTACTCTGCTGACATAATCTAATGTTTTGCTTTCGTTGTAAAGCCTTTTTGAAATTGGACAGTGTGGTTAGATAAAGGAGAGTCTTATCTTTCAAATGGTGTAAAATAGTCATATGTTGAGAAATTGAAGTAATAGCATTTCTAAGGTATTTGAATATCGCGCCACGGGATTCCACTGGCTGTTGACTAGCCCAGAGAGGTTTTAACGAAACACGGCTTGTAACAAAAATAAATAGGCTTTAACGAACACGGCTTGTAACAAAAATTAAAATTACCAGTAAGCTTTAGTTGTCTTTTTGCACTGAGTCAATTCCTCACGCTGCTGTTTCCAACGTCTTATCATCGACTCATTAAGACCAAGCTCCCGTGCAGCAGCTCTATTTCCTTTTCCAACAGCCAGATCAATCGCCTTCAACTTGAAAGCTGCATCATATGCATTTCTCAGTGTCTTTGCAATGATGAGGGTGACAAATGACTACCATAATCAGAAATGATGGGAAGTTTGAGAGCGCTCGATTTAATCTAAACAGTAAACAAAAAAGTTGTTTGACCTTAACCTGTTCGGCAATTTCATTGGTCTAATGAAAGCTTCATGCCGCCAAAAAACTGAGCACATCACAGAATGTGTTCTTTTGGAGAAAAAAAAATTGAAAGCGGGAAAAATCCATATATTAGCCGCGTCATTGTTTAAGCCGCGAGGTTCAAAGCCTGGGAAAAAAGTTGCGGCTTATAGTCCGGAATTTACGGTACATAGCAAATATGTATGCAATGGGTCTACTATGGGAGCTCAGCAGAAACAATTGGCTCAGCGTCGTCCGGTTTAGGGGAGGGTTTGGCCAGTGGGGCTTTACTTCAGCAGAATCCTTTTAGCAATGTGTAGTGAGGCAGTATTCAGAGATGCTCTTGACCTGTGATTGTCAGTGGGTTGTGGTGAGTTTACATTCAGTGTGTGTGTTTACCTGGAATCAGAGGTCAAGGCTTGAAAATCATTGTAACTGCAGTTCAGTGCACCTTCACTGGCCTGTCAAGCAGATAATATGAGTTACCAATCAATCCCTCAAAAATCAGGAGCTTCTTCACGATCACAACATTACTGGTCAGCAGTACCCACCCGTCTCTGTTCTCTCATGACCTCAGCCTGGGTGCTTGAAACGGAACTTGTGGACACCTCCAAGAGTGATCAAGGTCCTGAAAATGGATAAGAGAGAGATACAAAGTGAAAATATGACGTCCCTGTTGAGGCTCAAAGCGCTACTCTAAACGCTCCGGTGGGTACTGGTAAGCCATCAACTGAAGTGTAACGAGAAAGAAAGTCTTTGACCAGGGATTAAAATGAGTGTGTGAGAACTAGGTGAGGGCCTACCTTGTGGCAGTCTGCAGGGCCCCGTCACCTCCCTGTCTTTGATCATGCAGACTGTCCCTGGCAGCGGCCTCAGGGTCACAACCCCAGACTGTTTCTCTATCTCACAGCTGGTGCCGCCCTGGAGGACTGGAGGGGAAAGACATACCCACAAGGACTCAAAAATAAAACACACATTTGAAGTTGCAATTCTCCCCAAAATACATGTATTGCATGCGCAATATCTATATGACATCAGCCTACCTATTTGTGATTCAACCAGTTGGTCCTGAGGTCCAATCCTGGTTACCCCCTCCTACAACAGACAGAGGGCAGCCAAGAGTTTAGGATGACAGAGAATTTAAACAGTGATTGTTGAGAAAAAAGCGTCAGGTAGCCTAGTGGTTAAGAGCGTTGGGCCAGCAACTGAAAGGTTGCTGGTTCAAATCCCAAAGCCGACTACGTGAAAAATCTAGCGATGTGTCTTGAGAAAAGCGCATAACTCTAACTGCTCCTGTAAGTTGCAATGGATAAGAGTGTCTGCTAAATGACATAAATATTTTTTAAACTCTTAGGCCTACCTGTCAGCAAAACAAGTATTTGTTTAACAGATGCTATCTTGTGGGAAAAAGGCTATATTATGTAACTACAGGAACACTATCGATTCCCAGGTGGTTTCCGCTCTTTAAATACAGTGGTATAATCGCCAGGCCTAAAGACATTCTAGCCGTTGTCAGAATCAGGACAGAGCGCCTCTTATCCAATCACATTCAGCCATTAGAGAAGTGAAAACACCAGGAACGAGGGAGAAACATGAGAGAGGATGGAGTGAGATGCATCTGGTACAGCAAGCAGAACAGAGAGAGAAGGAAGAACAGAATGTAATAGACCAAAAGAGAGACATTTAGTCAGAGAAAGTCAAGAACAGAAAG
Source organism: Salmo trutta (assembly GCF_901001165.1). Classification (NCBI taxonomy): domain Eukaryota; kingdom Metazoa; phylum Chordata; class Actinopteri; order Salmoniformes; family Salmonidae; genus Salmo; species Salmo trutta. The sequence goes on along the minus strand of NC_042981.1, from coordinate 12,478,086 downwards.
TACAGAGGTAGTATAGAAGTATGTCAATGATTCCGTGGTTGTGAATGCTTGTGTGTGTGTGTGTGTGTGTGTGTGTGTGTGTTTGCGTGCGTGCGTGCGTGCAGGTGTGTCTGCGTGCCCATGTGTGTGTATGTGAGTGTATGTTTCTGGTCTGTGTATACGTGTGTGTATGCTCATACCTTGAGGTGATAGAAGGTAACAGGAAGTGGATGGGGAAGTATGTGTTAGTATCCTAAGGTGTGTATTATATATACCCTGATGTGATAGATGGTGACCCCGGTGCTGAGTACGTCCTGGTCCAGGGTAATGAGACGTGGTAAGAGGGAGTGGATGAGGAACCCACTCCGGTCTCTGTTGATATCCACACTGTACTGTTCCAACAGCTCCTTCTTGTCCCACCAGCTCTCTGACCAGTCCTTCGTCAGCTCATCCACCTGGGGGATGGAAGAGGATTGATTGATTGACTGTTGGTTTGAATGAATAAAAAATACATGTAAAGTCCTTTCAGCTGGAGACAGTAGGGTCAGGTAAAGTGGAGAGTATTGAAAGGATAAAATAAGTAAAAGTGGAGAATACAATTCTGGAGCAGCGTCAAGTCGATATGTAATGGATCGTTACTCTACCTTTAGTTCGTTCACGATGTCAGACAGACTCCCGTCTCTCTGATCACTCAGAGAAGGGCTAGGATTCCGTTGCTACGATGGAATAAAATGAGAAATAAATAATGTTGGTCAATTTAGCAAGACAAATAACATGAAGGCAGTTAGCACTAATAATCTGACATCGACACCAGGTAATCTCAGATTATTCCATTCCTAATAATAATCCAGGAGGATCAGTACCATCTGGAAGCTGAGAAGCATACTCTTCAGCCTGTCTATCTCCTCACGTAGCTCTCTGATCAGCCTCACACTGGCATCCTGTAGACAGACATCACTTTTCATTTGAAAACGTTTCGCTACGGTGTGCCCAACAGAACAAATTCATACCTCACAGTAATAAAAGGCAGTGGATGACATGACAAGGCAATGGCCCCACAAATACAGAGCAACATCTCCAGAAGCCTTACCTCATTGACCCTGGGCTTGTTGACGATGTTCCTAGCGTGAGCAGCATAGTGCAGGGTGCTGAGAGTCTCATTGTAGCTGCTACTGGATGGGGACACAGCTGCAACAGACAGGGAATCACATTTACCACTGTAACAATAACAATACAGCCATTACAACCTCTGTGACTCAATACTGTATCAATAACACTACAGCCATTACAACCTCTGTGACTCAATACTGTAACAATAACACTACAGCCATTACAACCTCTGTGACTCAATACTGTATCAATAACACTACAGCCATTACAACCTCTGTGACTCAATACTGTAACAATAACACTACAGCCATTACAACCTCTGTGACTCAATACTGTAACAATAACACTACAGCCATTACAACCTCTGTGACTCAATACTGTATCAATAACACTACAGCCATTACAACCTCTGTGACTCAATACTGTAACAATAACACTACAGCCATTACAACCTCTGTGACTCAATACTGTAACAATAACACTACAGCCATTACAACCTCTGTGACTCAATACTGTATCAATAACACTACAGCCATTACAACCTCTGTGACTCTATACTGTAACAATAACACTACAGCCATTACAACCTCTGTGACTCAATACTGTATCAATAACACTACAGCCATTACAACCTCTGTGACTCTATACTGTAACAATAACACTACAGCCATTACAACCTCTGTGACTCAATACTGTATCAATAACACTACAGCCATTACAACCTCTGTGACTCTATACTGTAATAACACTACAGCCATTACAACCTCTGTGACTCTATACTGTATCAATAACACTACAGCCATTACAACCTCTGTGACTCTATACTGTATCAATAACACTACAGCCATTACAACCTCTGTGACTCAATACTGTAATAACACTACAGCCATTACAACCTCTGTGACTCAATACTGTAATAACACTACAGCCATTACAACCTCTGTGACTCTATACTGTATCAATAACACTACAGCCATTACAACCTCTGTGACTCAATACTGTAATAACACTACAGCCATTACAACCTCTGTGACTCAATACTGTAATAACACTACAGCCATTACAACCTCTGTGACTCTATACTGTAACAATAACACTACAGCCATTACAACCTCTGTGACTCTATACTGTAATAATAACACTACAGCCATTACAACCTCTGTGACTCTATACTGTAATAACACTACAGCCATTACAACCTCTGTGACTCTATACTGTAATAACACTACAGCCATTACAACCTCTGTGACTCTATACTGTAATAACACTACAGCCATCACAACCTCTGTGACTCTATACTGTATCAATAACACTACAGCCATTACAACCTCTGTGACTCTATACTGTAATAATAACACTACAGCCATTACAACCTCTGTGACTCTATACTGTAATAACACTACAGCCATTACAACCTCTGTGACTCTATACTGTAATAACACTACAGCCATTACAACCTCTGTGACTCAATACTGTAATAACACTACAGCCATTACAACCTCGGTGACTCTATACTGTAATAACACTACAGCCATTACAACCTCTGTGACTCAATACTGTAATAATAACACTACAGCCATCACAACCTCTGTGACTCTATACTGTAATAATAACACTACAGCCATTACAACCTCTGTGACTCTATACTGTAACAATAACACTACAGCCATTACAACCTCTGTGACTCTATACTGTAATAACACTACAGCCATTACAACCTCTGTGACTCTATACTGTAATAACACTACAGCCATTACAACCTCTGTGACTCTATACTGTAATAACACTACAGCCATTACAACCTCTGTGACTCTATACTGTACAATAACACTACAGCCATTACAACCTCTGTGACTCTATACTGTAACAATAACACTACAGCCATTACAACCTCTGTGACTCTATACTGTAATAACACTACAGCCATTACAACCTCTGTGACTCTATACTGTAATAACACTACAGCCATTACAACCTCTGTGACTCTATACTGTAATAACACTACAGCCATTACAACCTCTGTGACTCTATACTGTAATAATAACACTACAGCCATTACAACCTCTGTGACTCTATACTGTAACAATAACACTACAGCCATTACAACCTCTGTGACTCAATACTGTAATAACACTACAGCCATTACAACCTCTGTGACTCTATACTGTATCAACAACACTACAGCCATTACAACCTCTGTGACTCTATACTGTAACAATAACACTACAGCCATTACAACCTCTGTGACTCTATACTGTAACAATAACACTACAGCCATTACAACCTCTGTGACTCAATACTGTAACAATAACACTACAGCCATTACAACCTCTGTGACTCTATACTGTATCAATAACACTACAGCCATTACAACCTCTGTGACTCAATACTGTAATAACACTACAGCCATTACAACCTCTGTGACTCAATACTGTAATAACACTTCAGCCATTACAACCTCTGTGACTCTATACTGTAACAATAACACTACAGCCATTACAACCTCTGTGACTCTATACTGTAACAATAACACTACAGCCATTACAACCTCTGTGACTCTATACTGTAATAACACTACAGCCATTACAACCTCTGTGACTCTATACTGTAATAACACTACAGCCATTACAACCTCTGTGACTCTATACTGTAATAACACTACAGCCATTACAACCTCTGTGACTCTATACTGTAATAATAACACTACAGCCATTACAACCTCTGTGACTCTATACTGTAACAATAACACTACAGCCATTACAACCTCTGTGACTCAATACTGTAATAACACTACAGCCATTACAACCTCTGTGACTCTATACTGTATCAACAACACTACAGCCATTACAACCTCTGTGACTCTATACTGTATCAATAACACTACAGCCATTACAACCTCTGTGACTCAATACTGTAATAACACTACAGCCATTACAACCTCTGTGACTCTATACTGTATCAATAACACTACAGCCATTACAACCTCTGTGACTCTATACTGTAACAATAACACTACAGCCATTACAACCTCTGTGACTCAATACTGTAACAATAACACTACAGCCATTACAACCTCTGTGACTCTATACTGTAATAATAACACTACAGCCATTGCAACCTCTGTGACTCAATACTGTAACAATAACACTACAGCCATTACAACCTCTGTGACTCTATACTGTAATAACACTACAGCCATTACAACCTCTGTGACTCTATACTGTAACAATAACACTACAGCCATTACAACCTCTGTGACTCTATACTGTAATAACACTACAGCCATTACAACCTCTGTGACTCAATACTGTAATAACACTACAGCCATTACAACCTCTGTGACTCTATACTGTAACAATAACACTACAGCCATTACAACCTCTGTGACTCTATACTGTATCAATAACACTACAGCCATTACAACCTCTGTGACTCTATACTGTAATAATAACACTACAGCCATTACAACCTCTGTGACTCTATACTGTAATAATAACACAACAGCCATTACAACCTCTGTGACTCAATACTGTAATAACACTACAGCCATTACAACCTCTGTGACTCAATACTGTAATAACACTACAGCCATTACACCTCTGTGACTCAATACTGTAATAACACTACAGCCATTACAACCTCTGTGACTCTATCAGCAACTACTATTGGTCTGGAAAAAAGAAAATGTCCATCTTATAATTCCAAAGTCCAACAAACATTGGTACTATTACATCAAGTAAGCAATTCACTGTAAGGTCTACACCTGTTGTATTCAGCATTTCACTGTAAGGTGAATACACCTGTTGTATTCAGCATTTCACTGTAAGGTGAATACACCTGTTGTATTCAGCATTTCACTGTAAGGTGAATACACCTGTTGTATTCAGCATTTCACTATAAGGTGAATACACCTGTTGTATTCGGCGCACGTGACAAATAAACTTTGATTTGATCAAGTGCTTCCCTCTAGTCCCACTAGTTTACACAAATGTGTTTAGCCAATGTTTGTGACTGGATAGTCTCGCTTGCCAAGTCTGTGGCAGTGTTCCACACGGCGGTTGTAGGAAGAGACTACAACTCACTGGCGATCATGATGGTCTTAGCGTTTCCTCCCAGGCTGTCTTTAAGGAGCCAGGTGAGGACTGAGTCCCTGTAGGGGATGAAGCAGTGTCTTCTCCCTCCTCCACCACCACCACCAGACAGACAGCTGGTGTGACTGGCCACACCGCTGCCCTCGCCCTCACTGGCCACACTGTTGATGCTCTGACAACTACTGGACATCTGAGAGTTCTGGGCTAGAGAGGGACGGACAGAGAAAAGGGGGGTTGGGTTATAGAGACAGGAACAGAGATAGAGACAGGGAAAGAGAAAGGGACAGGTAGAGAGAGGGAAGGACAAGAGACAGGGACAGGGAGAGATACAGGGACAGGGTAACGGATTGTGTTAAAAGTAGGGTAGTCTCGCTTGGCTCATCTCACAATGTAGACTGTAGGGCACTGGGTTAGTTACGTGAGGCATACTTCTGTATGTAAAGAACATGATCTACAAATATCACCGTGTATGAATGAAATATGTTCATGTCACCCTGTATGAATGAAATATGTTCATATCCCCCTGTATGAATTAAGATGTTCATATCACCCTGTATGAATTAAAGATGTTCATATCACCTTGTATGAATGAAATATGTTCATGTCACCCTGTATGAATGAAATATGTTCATATCCCCCTGTATGAATTAAAGATGTTCATATCACCCTGTATGAATTAAAGATGTCCATATCACCCTGTCTGAAATAAAGATGTTCATGTCACCCTGTATGAATTAAAGATGTTCATGTCACCCTGTATTAATTAAAGATGTTCATATCACCCTGTATGAATTAGAGATGTTCATGTCACCCTGTATGAATTAAAGATGTTCATGTCACCCTGTATGAATTAAAGATGTTTATGTCACCCTGTATGAATTAAAGATGTTTATTTTACCCTGTATGAATTAAAGATGTTTATTTTACCCTGTATGAATTAAAGATGTTCATTTCACCCTGTATGAATTAAATATGTTCATGTCACCCTGTATTAATTAAAGATGTTCATATCACCCTGTATGAATGAAATATGTTCATGTCACCCTGTATGAATTAAAGATGTTCATGTCACCCTGTATGAATTAAAGATGTTTATTTCACCCTGTATGAATTAAAGATGTTCATATCACCCTGTATGAATGAAATATGTTCATGTCACCCTGTATGAATTAAATATGTTAATTTTACCCTGTATGAATTAGAGATGTTCATGTCACCTTGTATGAATTAGAGATGTTCATGTCACCCTGTATGAATTAGAGATGTTCATGTCACCCTGTATGAATTAGAGATGTTCATGTCACCCTGTATGAATTAGAGATGTTCATGTCACCCTGTATGAATTAGAGATGTTCATGTATGTTCAGTATGTTGTTTTGTACGATAAGCTAAATTCTGACAAAGCGATGGAACAACAGAGATGTAATTAAAAGGGATTTGAGAATAAAAGTCAGTACTTCAAATTAAAAGTCCCCTTTATTTACCCAGAGCAGAGATGACGATACCCAGTGTCACCAGGGATTTGTTGATGTTGGATCCCTCAGTGAGTCTGTCTCTGCAGTAGTGGGGGTCTGCTCTCTCACTTTCAGAACAATAAA